>NC_091391.1:0-15000 GCF_038502225.1 Cherax quadricarinatus
GGGGGACCGGGGAGGGATAGTTCCTAGGAGGAATGAAAGGGCCAGAAATCTCCCTCCGTGCCCAAGAGGACCTCAACACCGCAAGTAGCGCAGATGCAGCATGGAACCCGTGCCATACCCTACCCATCATGCCAGTAAACCGGCAATCCGGGATAGCAACCTCACATCTGCCGAGCTACCTCAGTGGACAAAAGAGAGGGCGGCCGGAAATCCGCCACAAAGCATACCTCCTTCGGCCACCACCCCTGGAATCCGAAAGGTGGCTTCCAGAGATACACCCATCGCCCGAGAGACACCCAAAGCCACCCTCCGGGATACCGGAGAGGGATCAGGACATCCCCAGGCAATCCAGATTCCACGGCAAACTACGCCACCGCCAAGAACCTCAACGGAATGGGATGGACCCCGGTACCCTTTCCCCTACCTAGGAACTAGCGTGCCTGTGGGAAAAAAAAAAAAAAAAAAAAAAAAAAAAAAAAAAAAAAAAGGAAGGGCAAAAGGGAGGGGTGGGGAGGAGGAGGAGGAAAGGAAAAAGGGGAGGATGGGATAGGGAATGGGGGATTGGGGGGTAATTAGGTTTGGTCTGAGGAAGTAGACCGACAGGTCTAATTCCTCAGGCCAAGAGCCTCTTCACCACACCAAGGAGCCCCCCTTTAAGAGGAGTGAGGTCTGTAGTCTTTGTCCACCTAGCCTATACTCTGTCAACGGAATGGGATGGACCCCGGTGTCCTTTCCCCTACCTAGGAACTAGCGCACCTGTGGGAGAAATCCCAAAGGCCAAAAAGAGGAAGGGCAAAAGGGAGGGGTGAGGAGGAGGAGGAGGAATGGAAAAAGGGGAGGATGGGATAGGGGAGGGGAGAATGGGGGGTAATTAGGTTCGGTCTGAGGAAGAAGACCGACAGGGCTAATTCCTCAGACCAAGAGCCTCTTCACCATGCCAAGGAGCCCCCTTGAAGAGGTACAAGCACTAAAAACAATGAATACAAAATGTATCGCATGTATGTGTGGAATCTTCCACAGTGGCTTGTAAACAATGGCACACTGGCTGTACATAAAGTGGCTGGGCGGCTCAGGCCACTCGGACACATTCTGGACGAATGTTCTTAACCAAGTTTTTCATCATTAGCCGAGCCAATATTTTCATGCAAAAACACACCGGTATCCAATTTTATCACTATCCGATGGCATTGTTAACCGAGGATCCACTGTATTTTGTATGTCGTTGTCATGTCTCCCCTGACCCTCCTGTCCTCCAGTGTCACAAGATCGATTTCCCTTAACCTTTACCCGTAGGACATTCACCTTAGCTCCGGAACCAGCCTTGTTGCAAACCTTTGCACTTTCTCTAATTTCTTGACGTGCGTGACCAGATGTGGGTTCCAAACTGGTGCTGTGTACTCCAGTATGGGCCTGGCGTACACAGTGTACAGTTTTGAACGATTCCTTGAGGTATCGGAAAGTTATTCTCAGGTTTGCCAGGCGCCCACATGCCGCAGCAGTTATCTGGTTAGTGTGTGCTTCCGGTGATGTGCTCTGTATTATACTCATCCCAAGATCTTTCTCCTTGAGTAAGGTTTGCAGTCTTCGGCTGCCTAGCCTATGCTCTGTCTGTGGTCTTCTTTGCCCTTCCCCAATCTTCGTGACTTTGCACTTGGCAGGGTTAAATTTTAGGAGCCAGTTGTTGGACCACATGTCCAGCCTGTCCAGGTCTCTTTATAGGCCTGTCTGATCTGCATCTGATTTAATTCTCATTAACTTCACATCATCTGCAAACAGGGACACTTCCGAGTCTATCCCTTCCGTCATGTCATTAACGTATACCAAAAATAGCATTGGTCCCAGGACTGACCCCTGTGGGACCCCGCTCGTCACAGACGCCCACTGTGATACCTCATCACATACCATGACTCACTGTTGCCTCCTTGTTGGGTATTCTCTGATCCATTGCAGTGCCCTTCATGTTATACGTGCCTGATCCTCTAGCTTTTGTACTAATCTCTTGTGAGGAACTGTGTCAAAGGCCTTCCTGCAGTCCAGGAAAATGCAATCAACCCACCCCTCTCTCTCGTGTCTTACTTCTGTTACCTTGTCATAAAATTCCAGTAAGTTTGTGACACAGGATTTGCCTTCCATGAATCCGTGCTGGCTGTCATTTATAACCATGTTCCGCTCCAGGTGCTCCACCACTCTTCTGATAATCTTCTCCATGACTATGCATACCATACACATCAGTGACACTGGTCTATAGTTTAGTTTATACTACCATGTTGCTGGCACTGTGTTGCCAGTACTGTTACTGTCACTGTGTTGCTACTACTGTGTTGCTGGCACTGTGTTGCTACTACTGTGTTGCTGGCACTGTGTTGCCAGTACTGTTACTGTCACTGTGTTGCTACTACTGTGTTGCTGGCACTGTGTTGCTACTACTGTGTTGCTGGCTCTGTGTTGCCAGTACGTACCGTGTTACATACTTATCAAGGCATTTCAACTGTAACCACTATTAACAGTTGAAGCAAAATATAACTTTGCAGGCATATGATAATTCCAGAAAAAATCAAGAATTTATTTATAATGGACTACATATAACCCAATATTTTAATATTTTGTTTGTTTCCAGAAGATATAAAAAAATTTAAAAAACAATTTACTAAAGTTGAAAAATATTTTAGTCAACATTCTTAGTAACAGATCTGAAAAAAAAAGTTCCCAGTACATACAGGAAGCATTTTGTACTATTGGGACAAACCCTACAATTAGGAAACAAAATAGTCACCTACTCAAAGCAAGTATAATTCAATAGTGTCAAATCTGGAAATAAAATTTGCACAATTAAAGCTGTGCAGTTTTGAAACACAACATAACCATGAGAGGCAGTAGAAGCTAGTTTATACTCTACTAGCTTCCTTTACACAGTATAACCATGAGAGGCAGTAGAAATTCGTTTATACTCTACTAGCTTCCTCTACACAGTAGTGGTACCTCAGCATACAAACATCTCCCAGCTCGAACAATTATGTAAGTGTATTTTTGTAAGAGTGCTTTTGTGAAAGTGTATTTTTGGGGGTCTGAAACTGATTAATCTAATTTACATTATTCCTTATGGGAACAAATTCGTTCGGTATCGGCATTCAAACAGCCTTCTGGAACGAATTAAGTTCGTATCCCAAGGTACCACTGCATAACCATGAGAGGCAGTAGAAGCTAGTTTATACTCTACTAGCTTCCTCTACAAACACAGTATAACCACGAGAGGCAGCAGAAGCTAGTTTATACTCTACTAGCTTCCTCTACAAACACAGTATAACCATGACAGGCAGCAAAAGCTAGTTTATACTCTACTAGCTTCCTCTACAAACACAGTATAACCATGAGAGGCAGCAGAAGCTAGTTTACATTCTACTAGCTTCCTCTACACAGTATAACCATGAGAGGAGAAGCTAGTTTACATTCTACTAGCTTCCTCTACACAGTATAACCATGAGAGAAAGTAGAAGCTAGTTTACATTCTACTAGCATCTTCTTGATAATGCACACATTGCAGATATCTGGAAGCACTAAAGAAAAATTCTTCTCTTTACTTCCATTAACTGTTAACTCATAACTTTCAATTATTTTTTAAGCTATGGCAAATTATACATATAAAAATGGTGGAAAAAGGCACTTGACTTGATAAAGGCTATGAAATGCTGTTATAATAAAAGGTCTCCTTTTTGCTCTGTGTCTTTTTTTTCCACCAGTACCTTTATTATTACAATCAAAACTAAGCACTAAACCCAAAAGGGTCATATCCTGATTGACTGTAAGGAAAGTGGCTCCATCAGCAATTGTTTCACTTTGCAACTCATGAGTGTACAGTAGTCTGCTGATATCCATGGGGGCTACCTTCCAACACCTACCATCATGAGTGTACAGTAGTCTCCTGGTATCCATGGGGGCTACCTTCCAACACCTACCATCATGAGTGTACAGTAGTCTCCTGGTATCCATGGGGGCTACCTTCCAACACCTACCATCATGAGTGCACAGTATTCTCCTGATATCCGCAGGGGCTACCTTCCAACACCTACCATCATGAGTGTACAGTAGTCTCCTGGTATCCATGGGGGCTACCTTCCAACACCTACCATCATGAGTGTACAGTAGTCTCCTGGTATCCATGGGGGCTACCTTCCAACACCTACCATCATGAGTGTACAGTAGTCTCCTGGTATCCATGGGGGCTACCTTCCAACACCTACCATCATGAGTGTACAGTAGTCTCCTGGTATCCATGGGGGCTACCTTCCAACACCTACCATCATGAGTGTACAGTAGTCTCCTGGTATCCATGGGGGCTACCTTCCAACACCTACCATCATGAGTGCACAGTATTCTCCTGATATCCGCAGGGGCTACCTTCCAACACCTACCATCATGAGTGTACAGTAGTCTCCTGGTATCCATGGGGGCTACCTTCCAACACTTACCATCATGAGTGTACAGTAGTCTCCTGGTATCCATGGGGGCTACCTTCCAACACTTACCATCATGAGTGTACAGTAGTCTCCTGGTATCCGTGGGGGCTACCTTCCAACACCTACCATCATGAGTGTACAGTAGTCCCCTGGTATCTGCAGGGGCTACCTTCCAACACCTACCATCATGAGTGTACAGTAGTCCCCTGGTATCTGCAGGGGCTACCTTCCAACTCCTACCATCATGAGTGTACAGTAGTCCCCTGGTATCTGCGGGGGCTACCTTCCAACACTTACCAACATGAGTGTACAGTAGTCTCCTAGTATCTGCAGGGGCTACCTTCCAACACTTACCAACATGAGTGTACAGTAGTCTCCTGGTATCTGCAGGGGCTCCTTCCAACACCTACCATCATGAGTGCACAGTAGTCTCCTGGTATCTGCAGGGGCTCCTTCCAACACCTACCATCATGAGTGCACAGTAGTCTCCTGGTATCTGCAGGGGCTACCTTCCAACACATACCATCATGAGTGGTAGAAACTGCAGATAGTACCAAACTAGTACCATTTCTCATTTACATACATAGCTATGATAAAATTTAACTCATAAATTACACACAAATTAAGATTTAGTACTCTTCAATGATGGTTAGACTTGGAAGAGTTACTCCATCACTACTTCTGCACTTTGTTGACATTATTAAGCAAAATTAAGGTTATTTTCAAGCCCCGGTAAACCGCAAATAATTGAAATCGCGGAAACCGAATCCACGGATACGGGGGTTCTACTGTACCTGGTAACTCTTTTCAGGAGCGCCATTGCTTTATATCAAGGAAGATACAATTTCATGGTAAATAACTACTTCTTGGTGAATGTTTATGCTTTAATTCTTTCAGGGTCAGGAATCCTGATCTGAGAATTACTCTCAGGGTCAAAGAATTAAAAAAAAAAAATTCTCTTATTTCATAAGAGAATTTTTCTCCAAAGGTAATGAAACCAAAATCATGAAATTAGATGACAAACTCATGGAATTATGCTCTCACAAAGTTAGTCTTGGCAATATTTAAGCATCAGAAATTTCATCTATTTTGAGCCCTATTTTCGGCCAATTCCTTTGTTCCAGCTGATCAAACTCGTAGCTATTTCGCAAGTATTCCTTCTATTCTACCATTTGAGTACAATTATTATTATTATTAATCAAAAAGAAGCGCTAAGCCACAACGGCTATACAGCACTGCAGGGCAGGAAGGAAGCGAGGGTATCAGGTGGCAAAAGGGAGATGGATGAGTAATAGGTTACGAATAACAGCGGGGCAGTGGATGGTGAAAGGGTAAAGGGCAGCAAGACTGAGCTAGAAAGGGCTGAGGGGAGTGCGAAAGATATCATCATCAGAGTCAATGAGAGAGTCAGGATTAAAGGATGGACCATCAGCAAGAAGGGAAGGTAAAGAGAGAGTAGTAGAAGGAAGACGACGTTGGAGGTAAATTCTGCGTGCTCGTTGATAGAGAGGGCAGTCTAACAGAATGTGGCTAATCGATACTGGAACTTGACACTGCTCACAGAGAGGAACAGGGTGCCTCTCCATGAGATACCCATGAGTAAGACGAGTGTAGCCAATGCGAAGGCGGGAGAGTGGTCTCCCAACCTCGGCACTGATGACAAGAAGACGGCCAGTAACCTATGCTCGGTTTAATAGAATGAAGTTTGTTACCGAGCAGAGTTGACCAACGTTGTTGCCAACAGGTGCGAAGGTGGGTAGCTATTGCAGCAAAATAGTCCAGAAATGGAACACCTCGATAGGAAATTGGTAGGTCATGTACTGCTGACCACGCAGCAGTGTCTGCCTGTTCATTGCCCTGTACGTCGACATGACCAGGGACCCAACAAAAAACAATATCTTTATGTTTGGTAGAGATACGGCGTAGCCAAAGTTGGATACGGAGAACTAGGGGATGAGATGTATCAAATTTTCATATAGCCTGTAGAGCACTAAGGGAGTCTGAGACTACTACAAATGATGACACAGGCATAGATGCGATACGAATAAGTGCTGCAAGAATGGCATACAATTCAGCAGTAAAAATGCTAGCCGAAGATAATAAATGCCCCCGCACAACGCTGTCTGGAAACACTGCTGCGAATCAGACGCCGTCTGAAGACTTAGAGCCATCTGTGTACACAGCGATGGCATGAGAATGAGAGTGGAATTGATCAAGAAAAATAGAGCGGGAAGCCACCGTAGGCAGTTGGGCTTTCGAACAAGGGAGTGAGAAAGAACAGACCCGAACAGCTGCAACTTCCCAGGGGGGTAGGGAAAAGTGAGATGCTACATGAACATATAAAGGTGGTAACTGAAGGGAAGACAAGAGCGAATGTAGGCGAAGAGAAAAGGGACGGAGAAAACAGGGGTGGCGAACAATTCTATAACTATTCTATGACTATTCTATAAATGGAAGGATTGTGGAGATCGTGAGAGCGTACATAGTAGCAAAGGCAATGGGCATCACGGCGATCAGACAAGGATGGAACATTCGCTTCTGCATAGAGGCTCTCGACAGGGGAAGAGCGAAAAGCACCAAGGCATAAACGTAATCCTTGGTGATGGATGGGGTTAAGGCAAGAGAGAGTAGCAGGAGAGGCCGCTGAATAAATCTGGTCACCATAATCGAGTTTCGATAAAACGAGGGCTGAATGTAGGGAAAGCAGAGTTCGACGATCAGCTCCCCAGGAAAGATGAGCAAGGGTTTTAAGGTTTAGCCGGCTGTGACAAGTTGCCTTCAGAGAGGTAATGTGAGGTTTCCAGGATAACCTACGGTCAAAGAGAAGACCTAGAAACCTGACTGTATCACGTTCGGGGATACGGGAGCCATAGAGATACAAAGGATGATCGGAGATGACAGAGCGTCTAGTGAAAGTAATTTGGCGAGTTTTGGTACTGGAAAATTTAAACCCATGCGTGGTGGCCCAAGTGGAAACACGGTCGACCGCATGCTGGAGAGAAACTGCAATGAGATGACAGTCAGCGCCTGCACAAGCAATAGCGAAGTCATCAACATAGAGTGATGACCAAATATTGGGTGGAAGAACAGAGGCCAAATCATTTATAGCAAGGAGAAAAAGTGTTGTGCTCAGAACACATCCCTGAGGGACACCTTCAGCTTGGACAAAGTCTAGGGAAAGCACATTATTGACTCGAAGGTCAAAAAATATGGCAATAACTGAGTGATTATTCGCAAAGGCATTACGAACATATGTATCCAAGCGTATTAAGGGGTCTATGGTAGAACGGCCCTTACGAAAGCCATATTGACTAGCGGAGAGACTGTTGTGTCTCTCTAAATACCACATTAAACGGCGATTTACCAGACGTTCCATCACTTTGCAACCTGCACTAGTAAGAGTGATGGGACGATAGTGGGAGGCATCATGTCCTGTAGTACCCGGCTTGTGGAAAGGGAGAACAATGGCAGATTTCCACAGCTGGGGAAGAACTCCTTGTGCCCAAATAAGATTGAAGAGGTGTAAAAGGACTACAAGGGCTGACTGATGTAAATGTTGTAACATACGAATATGAATGTCGTCAGGCCCAGCTGCCGATGATCGGCAAGCTGATAGTGTTGCCTCCAGTTCCTGAAGTGTAAAAGGCACATTATACTGTTCTTCTCTGAGAGAAGAAAAGTCCAAGGGTACTAACTCTCTGGCAAACTTTGTGGAAAGAAACGAGGGGCATAGATGGAGCCCCCGGGAAATACGGACCAGATGAGTGCCAATTTCAATGGCAACGTCAAGAGGGTTTGCTACATCAATACCGGCGACCCGTAGAACAGGAGCCGGGTCAGGAGAGTATTTACCACTCAATTTCCTCACTTTTTTCCAGACTGCACTCATAGAGGAAGCAGAGGTGATGGTGGAAACATAGTCTCGCCAGCAAGTGCATTTAGCATCACGGATGACACGGCGAGCGATCGCACGCTTCTGCTTAAAATCAAGAAGTCTCTCAGTGGTTCTATTGTATCGGTACATGCCCCATGCAGCGTGTTTCAAACGTACTGCACGAGCACAAGCAGGAGACCACCAAGGCACGCACTTCTGAGAATGCTTGCCTGAGGTTTGGGGTATAGAATGAGAAGCTGTGGTATAAACTGACGTCGAGAAGAGGTGTAGGAGCTCACTAATGGAGGATGAAGAAGGAACCTCACTAAAAGCAGTGAGTTGCGAGTAAAGATCCCAATTTGCCCGATCAAATTGCCAGCGAGGGCTACGGAAAGGTGGTGAATATGAAGTAAGAATGATTGGAAAATGATCGCTGTCATGTAAGTCCGGTAGAACAGACCAGGTGAAGTCTAGTGCAGTGGAGGAAGAGCAGACTGATAGATCGATGCAAGGGAGAGTATGAGTACGAGGATCAAAATGGGTGGGAGTACCCGGATTTAAAACATGGAGGGGGTGAGAGGCAAGAAAAGCCTCCAACTGGATGCCACGTGAGTCACAATGAGACCCCCCCCCAGAGGAAATGGTGGGCGTTAAAATCACCAAGTAACAGAAGTGGTGGTGGTAAGGATGAAACAAGAAAGGCAAAGTCTGGGATAGAAAATGCTCGAGAAGGAGAGAGATATAAAGAACATATTGTAAACCACTTATTCAAGTGGATACGGGCTGCAGTGTAATGCAGCGAGGTATGGACAAATAGCTGACAGTACGGAATATCATTGCGTAGAAAAAGGGCACTTTCATTAAAGGTCCCATCTGAGAAAGGATCCGAAGAATACAATAAATTATAGCCTGAGATAGGTTGGAAAACAGCTGAGTGTAATTTTGGTTCTTGTAAGCAAGCACCAACAGGGGAAAACCTGGAAAGCAACATCTGAAGTTCACCCCGATTACCCGAGGCCGCGGATATTCCACTGTAAATAGGCCATGATTGGCGATGAAGAAAATACCAGGAATCCATAGGGAAGGGCACCTACGGACTAGAGGGGTTAGAAAAGTCAACGTGTGGTGGCATTGGAAGACATTCAAGCAGCGAAGGAACGGAGCGTTGCAAAGAATGGGGTTCTGAAGATGGAGGAGAGGGAAGAGAAGGAACAGGAGGTGAATCAGTGTCCATTGAAGGTTTAGTCTCTGCAATATATTCTGAAATGGCTTCAAGTGTTTCTGAATTCAAAGATGTATGGGAGACCATATTGGAGGTAGAAGGAGGAAGGTGAGTAAAGATTGGGACAGTAATGGACTGTACCAAAGTAGAGGGGGACGAAAGAGTGTAGGGGACTGGAGATGAAGTGTGGGGGGAGACAGAAGAGGCAGAAACCTGGGAGGTGGCAGAAGAGGAAGAAACTTGGGAGGGGACGGAGGTGGAAGGCATAGTACGAGGAGGAGGGTGAACCTCCACACTTGTAATAGAGCTAGAGAGAGGGGAAGAACTAGGCACAGAGACTGGAAAGGTAAAGTGTGGAGGTGGAAGAAGGGAAGGAAGGGGCAAAGAAGATTTCAGCAATGTGGATCTTTTGGACTTCTGATTAGTAGAGGGGTGATTGGTATAAGGTGTCGTACGAGGTCTTGTCGATACTGGAGTTTGTGAGGAAGGACGTGAAGATGTGAGAACAGACCGAGTTGTAGTCGGGACGTCAGAGCCAAGGACAGCAAAAGGATTAGATGCCAGAGTGGCTATGGGAGGGGTAATAACAGAGGAGGCTGCAGAAGATGGAACCCCAGAAGTGGGGGGATGTTTTGAAACACGAGAATAAGAAACGCGGGGTAGTCTCCCTTGGAGGCGGAGATGAGTAACTGCCATAGCATAAGGGAGACCTTCTGCCTCTTTGAGGCAACGGATTTCACGTTCATTTAAGGAGACCTGGCAATGGCGAGAGTACAAAGGGTGAGCTTCATTACAATTAAGGCAAGATGGAGGTTGACTGCAAGATGTATTAGAATGGTCATCGGCATCACAGACTGGGCATTCGGCTATAGATCTGCAATATTTCACTGGGTGACCAAAACGCCAGCAATTTCTACACTGTTGCGGTGTAGGTATCACCTTTCGAACTTGTAATCGATGTCCCGCGACATATACAGAGGACGGGAGTTCTCGGCTGTCAAAAGTTAATCGAGCCACATTGCAAGGGTAACGTCTCCTCCCACGGGCAGGAAGGACATAAGTGTCTACTTTGAGGATTGGGAGATCCTGGAGTTCCAGCTGTTCAAGAATGTCATTGCCACATGACTGGAAATTCTGTTGGACTATGGTATGGGGCAGAATGACAGTACCACTACAAGAATTGAGAGAAAGATGTTTTTCAATAGTGATAGGAGTAGTATCGATATTCGAAAGGAGAGAAAGATCATGAGCTTGGGTAGCATCCTGGACAGTGACAATGCGCGTACCACTCGAGAGCATGAAATGAAATATCTCTACCAACATGACGCAGGAGCGCTTTGCCAATACAGTGGACCCCCGCATAACGATCAGCTCCCAACTCAACCAATTATGTAAGTGTATTTTTGTAAGTGCTTTTGTAGGTGTATTTTTGGGGGTCTGAAACGGACTAATCTAATTCACAATATCTCTTATGGGAACAAATTCGGTCTATAACAACACCCAAACAGACTTCTGGATTAAAATAATATCGTTATGCGGGGGTCCACTGTACTATGGTCAGAAAGATAGGCAGAAGAAGAAGTCGGTCTTAAAGTAGAGAATTTAGTCCATTGTGTGGTCCGAAACTGAGCGTGGAGAGGGAGTGCAAGACATGTCGGTCTTTTCCGAGTAGAATGGGAAGGTAACGAGGGAGCATCATCAGGAGATTGACGTTGGCGTTTAGGAGTAGGACCGGAGGTGGTCCGGCGTGAAACGGGCTGGCAATTCGAAAATTGCCGTACCGTAGAGGGAGAGGCCGGAAGCATAGTCAAAGGAGAGCTGAGGTCAGACAAATCAAAGGAGTCAGTCGAAGCCCCGGTACCTGAAGCGGGTGAGGAAACAGCACCAGCAAGAGGTACAGGGGCATCAGGAGTGTCCGAAGAGTGGTCTAAAAACAAGGCAGGGTCAGAATGGGGTGTGGTATCAAGAAGGGGCCCAGGGGTAGTGGGTTCATGGATGGGGTTTTCCATGGTTAAGTTACTCCTTTGCTTTTTGTTAAGAAAAAAAAGAAAGAAGAAAATAAAAATAAAAAAAATAAAAAAAAGGGGGGAGCGGGGAGGAATGAAAGGGCCGGAAATCTCCCTCCGCGCCCAAGAGGACCTCAGCACCGCTAGTAGCGCAGATGCAGCATGGAACCCGTGCCATACCCTACCCTTCATGCCAGTAAACCAGCAATCCGGGATAGCAACCTCACATCTGCCGAGCTACCTCGGTGGACAAAAGAGGGCGGCCGGATATCCACCACAAAGCATACCTCCTTCAGCCACCACCCCCGGAATCCGAAAGGTGGCTTCCAGAGATACACCCGTCGCCCGAAAGACACCCAAAGCTACTCCGGGATACCGGAGAGGGATCGAGACATCCCCAGGCGATCCAGATTCCACAGCAAACTACGCTACCGCCAAGAACCTCAACGGAATGGGATGGACCCCGGTATCCTTTCCCCTACCTAGGAACTAGCGTGCCTGTGGGAGAAATCCCAAAGGCCAAAAAGAGGAAGGGCAAAAGGGAGGGGTGGGGAGGGGTGGGGAGGAGGAGGAAAGGAAATAGGGGAGGATAGGATAGGGAGGGGGGGATTGGGGGGTAATTAGGTTCGGTCTGAGGAAGGAGACTGACAGGTCTGATTCCTCAGACCAAGAGCCTCTTCACCACAACAAGGAGCCTCCCTTGAAGAGGCATTTGAGTACAAGAAACTACCCATTTACCTATTACAACTGCCCAAAAAGTGATCAAAACTTGGTAATTTGGCCAATTTCACACAAAATTAAAAAAATTGCCAATTTAAAAATAGGATCCAGTATAAGGTGTAGACATTCCTGGGACTAAAAAAATTTCCTCTGCTCATTATATTATGTTTATTAGTTTATATATTACGCTTGTTTTCCATTTTTAATTTTTAATACAAAAAATAGAACATTTACTGTTATGCAGACTACTCCATTATTGTAGTAATGTATAAATAATGTCAGTGCATATGTGAATGTGTAATAGACTGACCAGTTGGAAATCGGAAAAAATCGAACACATCCACTACTTTGAGCTCAATTTCAAGCTACTTTCAGTCCTGAAACCAATCAGAAGCATCTGTATTTGTTTATCATACCTCCCATTCCATCAAATGAGACCAAGAAAGTGAAAATACAACCATAGAAATTATACAAAAATACACCACAAAGTCACTGTTTTAAACCAAAAACATTTGCAATTTTTCCCCATTATACACTGCATGGAGCAGAATTTTTTTATATGGTGCACACTTACTGCATAGACCTATTCTCTCATATCTAGGTCACAATTTACTGCTCACAGCTTACCTGAGTGAGGCGAGCTCATCACTTAGTTCTACGGCAAAAACACCCAGGTCAAACCCGTGGTACCAAGACACCGAAAGGGTTTAATTCTCATTTAGTTAATCTAGTAACTGAAAAAAATTATAATATAAAAAATGATAAAGCTAAGGGGGGTAACTCAGTCTTCATTTAAAAAGACTTCTAAATTGAACATTAGCGTATTTACCATCAGTAATCAATAATTAAGCTCAATGTCAGATAAAACCAAGAATAACACGTGACTGCTAACATTTTTATTTTCAAAATAGTATTATAAATAATGTATATCCTTATGCTAGTCATTTACCTTGAAAATGCATCCTCATTTAAAAACAATAAAAAACATTTGATCATAGATTTCCTTTAATAAATACAGTTGCCATTCAAAACAGTGACAGAAAACAGAAATCTCAAATTTTGATAAAATAATTTTAGAAGCAGACAAACTAAAAGAAAGTGCAACAAGAAATGTACAGATGTAAGGTCCTATTTTGCAATTATTGTACACTAAAACATTAATTAAAAATGTATGCTTAAAAATTTTTTTAACAAATGTCATTTTGATAATTTGTTAATTTTATGTCCTTAGTATAAATTAATAGAAAAATTGCTCAAATACTCTCAGTAAAATCGGTCTTCTCTGGAATGCACATAATATAGGTAATGTTTGGTATGTGCATACTGTGACCTGAAGCAACAAGTATGTAATACAAAGTTGTGCTATATATAAAACTTGTTAACAATGTGTGAGGATACTTACAAAATAGAATGGTTTTAATTAGAAGCTTCTTTCATGGCTGTGGATTGATGGATGTTTAATAAACCTTGGTAATAAAGACTGTCACCTACACACTCCACAGAAGTAGCCTTAAATACACTTACACACATCAATATTATACATACAAAACTTCTTAGTTGTCAATGACAAGGCAGGCACAAAACATCAATGTATAAATAAATATGATATGTTGAGTCTGAGAGCAAGAGCAAAAAAAAAAAAAAAAAAAAAAAAAAAAAAAAAAAAAAAAAAAAAAAAAAAAAAATTGTGACAATTTTTATGCACAAAAAATACAATTCAAGTATAAACCATACCATGGGTGGGGTTTGAACCTGCGGTCAGAGAGTCTTGTATAAACCATACCATGGGTGGGGTTTGAACCTGCGGTCAGAGAGTCTTGTATAAACCATACCATGAGTGGGGTTTGAACCTGCGGTCAGAGAGTCTTAAAACTCAGACAGTCGCACTGGTCACTGGGCCAGCTACCTTCAATAAGATTCATCCAACTAGATATATTTCTACACCATAGGAAGGTTAACATAGGCACTACTGTGACCACAAATGCAAGTTTTTACAGATGAATCTCCCACTAGCATGGCCATGACAGACTCTAGCTCAAGTCCCCTCAAAACCATCAATATGACTCACAAAATCATAATGACACGACTGCAAACAAACCAAATCGTTTTGCAATCGTTTGTAATTGTGTCATTACAATTTTGTGAGCCAATTCAAGTATGCCATGGAATAACATACACACTACATTAAAAATATCATAATGAACGCAATTCAATAAACAAATATTTTTTGTAAACCATTCCTAAACGATATGGAAAACAATGTGCACAATGATTACATGAGTTACTTGGAGGAGAAACATCATTCACAG
The DNA here is from genome assembly GCF_038502225.1 of Cherax quadricarinatus. Classification (NCBI taxonomy): domain Eukaryota; kingdom Metazoa; phylum Arthropoda; class Malacostraca; order Decapoda; family Parastacidae; genus Cherax; species Cherax quadricarinatus. The sequence continues at coordinate 14,586 of NC_091391.1, forward strand.
TACATTCCATTCTTGGAGAAACGGCCAGTGCTACATAAGTAAGGGAAGATTCAAGAGTGTAATAATAGCAACTTAGGTGGGTAACTCCATGTCTATTGCCTGTGCTGACTTGTTAAAACAATATGACTAGACTACCAGACGAGCTTAAGAATGTGTCAGAGTGAAGGCTTACACATATTCACTTGTTACAGTAACAAATCATGTGTATATATTCATGTAACAAAGTTACTCACACAGTGAGCATAAGTGGCACCTTACACTTCACCTGATAAAATTGCAAGAAATGAAGATACAAAGAAAACAGAAATTATACCCAAAAGACTGACACATCCTTGCAACAGCTCGGTGCAACCCTGTCTCCGGGAGTTGGGGTTTAGGAAGAGGCAACGACATTATAAATGGCAGTGTTTCTGGA